>NC_139723.1:46319924-46342336 GCF_964211835.1 Anser anser
CACTCTTCAGTTACCATTTCAGCATCAGCAAAGGCTAGTGCTTTAAATCAAAAGGAACAGAGAAAGAAGAGTTTCATTAATTCCTGGAATGCTCCTTCTACACAACAAAAATGCATTTCCTTAACATATATTTCAAGAAATGGATTTGACAAGACAGCATTTGCTGCAAAGCTCAACTTGTCATGAAATTTACATTATAAAAGTTGACAATATGATCATTATATTTAAAACCTCTTGAACAAGATCTTTTTCGTACTGATGTCAATGACTTGAATACAAGCAGTGTTATGGCCCATCCTGATGTTCTGCAGGGATATTTTCAAAGAAAATCAATCTATTCTGATGTGATTTATTCTCTTGTGGCACTCTCAAAATTTAACTTACAGAAGCTAAGACTAAAACTTTATTTTTTACTTTACCATATTTTTACAAAAGTTTTCTTGTAAATACTGAGAAAATTAAATCAATGCCAGTGATACCAACAGTATTTATTTGCAAATAAATATATAGCTGGTATAAAGTGCCCTTTCGTCTGACTTTGATTTGCACCAGCCATAGACTTGACCTATGTGAATAAGAAAAGCACTTTGTCTGCCTATGACTGTGACATATGCCGATGCCTATGACACTGGCAGCTGTTCAGAAGTGAACAAATGTAGAAATGATGATAAAACATGGAAAATTTGCCCATTGTATGTTTCCACAATGTTTCCAAATTTCATGAATTTATTGTCAGTGTTGAAATATTTGATAATTTTCTTAAGATTTCAGGTCTAAAACCATGAGATTGTGAGAGTCCCGAATAACATTTTATTTTCTATTAAAAGTAATAAAATAATAATAATAATAAAAAGGAATATATTAGCTCTCACAGAACATAGCTATTTTCAACTCTATTAGATGGCATTTCCTAAAAAGTCAAAACTAAAAATAAATAAAGAATACATTTCTGTCTTTATTTTTTTTAACTTTTTTTTTTTTTTACAGGTAAAACATTTGGTGTTTTAGGATATATTCATTATTTTTCTTATCAATTAATGAATAAAGCATGGTAGCACATTATATTTCCACCCAAAAATAAATAAATAAATAAAATAGGCCTGTGGTATTTTGAGCTTAGTAGATACAGCTTATTGTAACCATTGGCAGGATCTGAAATCAGCTGCAAGAGAATTTTGCCCAAGCAAGACCTGTGCAAGCATGAGAAGGTGCATAGTTAACACAGCCATAACATAACCAACCAGTTGCTTCAAAATAAATATAACTATAATAAATAAATAAATAAATAAATAAACTAGTTGTTTTTCAAAGTTTAAGAAATTTGGTTGAGATCTTACATTGAATTCTAATAGAGAACATGCGTTCCTTAACAAACCAGGAATCTCCAAATAAGTGAAATGGTTTATGACTCTTCCAAAATGAAGAGAAAATACATCTCAAAAACATCATAACCCTAAGTAAAGTTAATCAAATACAAACATGAAATATAGATGAATATGACAAAATTATTAATACATACTAATATCTGGAACTAATTGAAAGAGTGATATTACATGGGACAAAAATCCACCCAAACCCAATGACAAAAGAAACCACACCTCCTGACATCCATTAACCATTGTACCAAATAAGCTGTTAATTACAAAAAGATGAACACCCGCTGGAGATACCTGCATACACAGACAATCAATAGGATGTGATAACATCCAATACAATCAAGAAACACTTAAGTTGAGAACAGGATTATGTATGAGGACTGTAGGATTATAAAAGTTGTTTCTGAATCAAGTAAACAGAAACCACAGCATGCCCGCTGGGGAATGTATGGTGCAAGAAATGCATTAGTGAAGAATTAGTCCTTGTGACAACAGCCAGATAAAAGTCCTCCACTATCTTGGACTGATTTTTCAGCCCATCTTGAGGTAAAGGGTGTTTCTTTTGAAACACACAATACCAAAAGACTGTTACCTTATTGTTCGTATAACTAACTATTAATTCATTGCAACTGCAACTAGCATTTACCTAAATCAGGACATAAGAGAATTTGTTATGCAGATACACCTCACTTTTTTATGAAGTTGTACCACAATTTTGCTAGTCTTCATAAAATAACCCCCATTTTACTCTGATACAACTCTTCTTTCAATTATTTCTCAAATAAGCGTTTCTTTTATTTCTCTTCACAGTATGCCTTGTGACATGTACTACCATCATTGTCAGTTCACTTTCATCTTCATCTCTTTTCTTTTGTTTTCCAGTAATTGGTTCTACAGCTTATTCCTTGAGACTCCTCTGAAGTCATGTCGAACTTTAACAGCTACATAGCTGAGCTGAGCTGAGCTGAGCTGAGCGGCTCACATAGTGGCAACCAACAGATATTCTTTGAAAGATTCCCAGTACTTTAAGGTCCAGGGTAAGCCGATGTTATTCCCTCCCTTTTTATTTATTTTTATTTTTAAATTAAAATTAACTGTTCTGTTATTTTACCATGCCCATCTCAGGTAATACAGCAGTAATATAAACACATTTCAAATATTAATGAAATGGTAAAATCTACTTTTTCCTACTTCCCTTAATTTTTGTTATGTGAAAATGTGGGGTGGATATTCAGATTCAATGATTAAGACTGGATTTTTACAGCAGAATACCTTCCTGCTGACTATCTATTCTCTGTGCTTTTGAGAAAACAGGAAGGAGTTTGAACTCCTTGTTATTCCAATTATCCAGGACCCAGAAATGGGGGATAGGTGGATTACAATTAAGCTCATCAATTTAATTCCCCAGATTCAATCTGCTAATGATAGAGAGAAGATTTTTATCTGAGAGTAATTTGTTATGCTTGTGATGGTTTGGAAATTGCATAATGAAGTATAATCTCTTTCTTAGGAAAAAAACTAGAGGAGAGTAGATTACTACTACTACTCATGCTGCCTCATCTATTCCTCATTTCTCAAAGAAAAAGAGCCACCACAGTATTTATTGTCAACTTATTGATTTATGCCCTTGTTTAATTATTTTTATATCCTGAAAATTCATGTGTGCTTACAGCAGAAGTTGTATCATTCTTTAGGAGTCCACATTTTTCAGTTTTACTCTCTGTCCTCCTGTCTAGTTGCTCTTTCCTAATAACTTTTATATTCTTCTGTCAAATATAATTGAAACTGGTCAACAGGTTTGAGTATCAAGGTACTTGATCCTACAGGTGTCATGAAAATTGGCATCTGGACAGAGAGAAAGATGCTATCATGTCCTGGGGGAAAATCCTTCTCTTTCGATTTGGCCAGCCAGCAGCACACACACATCCTAAACAGATAAAAGAAGCGTTTCCTTTTCCAAGTACTGGTTTTGTACTCATTGCAGAGGGTTGGTAGGAATCTAAGTTACACATAACCACGATATAGGTTATCACCTTCTACCTCTCAGTTTTCCTGAGTACCACCAAGCTTGTTCATTCAGAGGCACAGAGGCAAGATAATGCCAACAAGAAGAAATTATTCCCTCTAAACAGCAGGAAAGACAGACACCTGGGATCTTCAGCATGCAAATTACGAACACCCCTCTCACAAGGAGGTGAGAGTACAACTTGTCCCCATGTGAGCAACTATCCTTTTTAGATTTTTTAAGAGCCATGGACCTCTTTCCCATGTGCAGAGGCTAAAAACTGTTGATTATTTTTTTATGTGGTGTTTTGTCTTTGTTTCATGCATGGTCTCCAACACTCATCAGAAACACATTTTTTTTTATTACATTTCAGATTTGTAAATCATTGGTAACCACATTCAGTTGAGTTAAGCCACATATGATGTTGCTTGCAGTTTGAATCTGATTTACTATATTTTGACCTGTTGTGTTTATTTATAAGTAAATAAATAAATAAATAAATAAAAATTAATGAGCAATCTGGATTTTGCTCCTGTCTCCCAATATAACTACAAAATAAGCCAGTGGTTCACAAAACACCTGACTCGTTTCAGCACTTCCTTCAGCGCACTTCATTTTTAATATACTGTTGTTATAAGTGTCTTTTTCTTACCGTGTTCTATACACGATGAGGTCAGGTCAATGAACAGCTGAAGTCTCTTTTTTTTGTTTTCCCCTTGAGTCAGTAATACTGAATGTATTGTTTGTGAAAGGTTTAGAGCTGGTAGGAAAAATACAGGTAGCACTAATCTGGCCTTTTGCTGTCAGAGGAACTTGATTCTGAATTCATTGCATGGGGGTGAGACCACCATCTCCTGGGTAATAAGTCAATCCTATCTTTCTGCTCATTGAGCCCATAGACCTCCTTCGCCACATTAATTCCACTTGAACTATAATAACCTCCTGGCTGGCAGCTGCTATCGATAAATCACAAGGGAAACTAGCAAATCGACATTGGAGGTGGACAAGCAAATTTGAACAATAGAAAAAAATCTCATAATGAACTATGATCAATAAAAAGGAGTGTCAGAAAAAAATATAATCCAAAAGCATTGCTTTTTATTTCCTGACTTCAGTCAGATAAGGATATTCTAAAAGTAGTCAGAGTACTGGAGATGTTGAATACCTGGTACTATTTTACCTCAGGCATAATTTTTCAATCAACTGTTAGTTAATTAAATATGAAACAATCCAAATTGCATTACCCAATCCCTGCTTTCGTTCCAGTTTACAGACATCATAATAATACTTTGTTCTTTCTCTTTATCTATCTCTGCAGAGTTTTATGCTTCACTCATATAAATGAATGATACCTACTTTTTTTTTTTTAACCTACTCAAGAATACCTACTTTATTCAATGAGTTCCTGAATGATAACAGCCAGACTGCTAGGAAAAAAATCATTGATGGATACTTATTTATTGGAGAAAAATGAAACTTGCAACCTACTTTTCCATAACAACCACATCTATTGTCATCTATTGTCATTACACATTGCCAACTTCACCTTTGCCTCATTCTACGTTTCCCATTACATTCTATATGCCATGTCTTTTCCCAGTGGTCCTGATCATCAAAAACTTACAACTCTGGGTAACTTCATTTGTGCAAGCAATCTAACTGAAATCAACAAGACTATATGAAGCTAATGAAAATACACATGGCTTTTATGCCCTTGATAGACAAAGGACTTAATGATTAAATTTCATCTTGTAAAATGCTTATGGCTCTCATAGTTCCAGGATATCCTGAACCTGGGTGAAGAACTTGTTTATAATTAGTAAAGCCAATCGCAATTTGGGAATTCCTTCTGTGAAATTTTATCTTCTATGATCACATTCCAGTATTCAAAACAAAACACTAAAAACATACTTGCAGCTTATAAACACCCTGAATTATTACTAGAATAGCAGAACAGATTTCTGATACTTTGTGTTCAATTTTAGATGGAAGTGTCTCCTTTTTTAAACATATAATTTCACTGGTTTTCTTGTGTCAGACATTTTCACTGGGATTGTAAAAAGAGACAAAAAAGTGTTTGAGTGAGTCCCTCTGTAGCTCTTTGTCTCAATTTTTCATGTGCAAAAGGAGAAAAATATTTGTCCTTTACCTCATTGGATACCTTAGATAACACTTCCACTCAGGAATATGAAATGTTACAATGGAGGCTCTCTAAATGCCTTAAATAATGTCTCAGAGTAGAGGCTAGCTTGTGATAAGAGGAAGATTTGACACCTGAGCAGTCCACCACCTGCAGAGACTGATGGTCACGTGGGACCAGTGGAACATAGAATTCAAAATTTCATGCTGAGTGATCCTTGGAAGTTAGAAAGGTAAAGCAAAGTGTATAGAGATCAACAGTGCAGAATAATGGATGATGATGATGATGATGATGATGATGATTAATAATAATAATAATAATAATAATAATAATAATAAAGGATGCTTTCACTCCATTGGGAAGATGAGAACTACTTAATATGTTGGTGGGCATTCCTAGAATGGATTTTTAATCAACAACAGTTTTCATTTACTGTAAGAGTGAGCCTATGAATAGACTAATACTACTGAGTGACATTATATGCCATTCGTCTGCTTAAGTTGTCTGAAAATTTCAGCCACCAGTGAAGGATTATTATTGATTTTCAGGCTGTCTTTGTTAAATACCTGATATACTGTACCACTTTCTTATTCCCCTCTACCTCCATTGTCACTGATATTAAAATGAAACCCACCTATTATCAAATCAATCATGCCTGATAAAACTACTCAGAGTAAGGTGATGTGCATCATATTTACCCACTGAGACTGAAAGTTGGGATTTCAATCATTCAGGAAATATGCTTTTTATTTATTTATTTACTGCTTTTGGTAAGCTAGGATACTACAATTAATTACTACCTTTAACAGATGCAATGTGGGACAGGAAGGATTATCCTGTGGTTGAGACACTGAACAGACTCATGAACTGTCATTTATGTTTCTGGTTTTGTCAAAGACTTCTTATGTAACCTTAGGAAAAGTAATTTAGTAAAGTAATTTAATTCTCTAAGCCACAATTCTGTCAAAAAAAAAAAAAAAAAACTACATATTTTCTGCAATTTAAAACTATAGGCAAAACACTGCTTTTCTGGAATATGAAGCTATATAGACAGGGAAGTTAGAAAAAGCATAATTAGAATGGTTTTTGCCAGAGAAAATAAAAAGAGAAAATATTCCCCCAAAGTCAACTTTTTCCAGGTTATGGTGAAAGAATACAAACTATAATTCACACATTTGCTCCTGTGAACACTGAAAATAGTTGCGTGCTTTGGATTTTCATAGATATATGTATATATATTTGCTGTGGAAAAAAAAAAAAGAACAAAAGTTATACTCTATGATCAAAAGATACAAATTTATCTTCTGAATATGGAGAATGATAGCTTTCCTTCATATCCATCCAGCTTTCTCCAGGTAGTTTCACTCACCCAGTTCCTGAGTCTTGCTTCCCTTGTTGAGAATATGAAGGGGGAGGAATTTGGCTCAGTTATCCCCAATTCCCCACAGCACTGAATACCTGAATACTCCAAAGCTTCAGACACATCTATGGACCCAGGCTACAGAGAGCCATCCTCTTTTCTCTTCCTCTCTCCTGAATCAAACAGTTCACATCTCAGTTAGGTAATTTCCTGAAGAATAGTTTTATTCTGTATTTGGAATATATATGCATATAGAGAGATTAATTTTTATTTATTTATTTATTTTAATTTGCATGCTTTATTTCTCTCTGTCTGCCCAGGTGCATCCCAATCATTGCTGTCAGTAATCCATCTTCATACTATTTTTTATCAGTCTGTGACAGGGAAGGTTTAATCTGGTGTGTGTGACATAGAAATAAAAACAACTCTATTTCCATGGCTTCAGAAAGTAAACTATTACATAAGTCATCTTTTCCACACCATATTTTTCATTTACAAACAGATCTAGGTAGAAATGAATTTATGTTCATATTGAAATACCTTTTTATTCATCTCTATTGCTTTCGTGGTTATCCTGTGTGTTACAGCCTCCTGATTACTGGGCCTACCTTTGGTTGTCTTTACTACATTAACCTTAGAGGCATATGTCCAGAATCCTAAGAGGATCACAGCTACATCATGTACAATGCAGGGATATCCTAAGTTTTACAGCTTACGTTGCCTATCAAATTACTTGTCATGGCCTACAATCACATGTTTATGCCACATATGTCTCAAAAAGAAAAACACTTAAAAACAAAAAAGACATGCAGATCCCTCATTTACAATGCAGACATTTCTTCTCAGAAAGAGCAGTCAGGCATTGGAACAAGTTGCCCAGGGAAGTGGTGGAGTCACCATCCCTGTGGGTGTTCAAGGAAATGTTGGACCTGGCACTTAGGGACATGGTTTAGAGGGTGACATTGGTAGTAGGGTGATGGTTAGACCAGATGATCTTGAAGGTCTCTTCCAACCTTAATGATTCTATGATCATATGATTCTGTGATATCCAAGCTTGTCTATGGTTTCTAAGTCTGGAGAAAATTTAGAGATGATAAAAACCCTCCACCTCATCAATGGCCAACATGAGACATTTGGCTTGACAATAATTAGATCATGATGGACAGAGAAAGAACATCAGTGGATGTAAAATACAGTGTTGGGAATGACAATGTTAGTGACAAGAAAAGCAACTAAGATTCACAATATTTGGGGGAAGCTCTTTTTTTCCTTTTTTTCTCAGTAAACAAGAAGATGTGAGAAATCTACCTCTCATCTTTATTAGTTTGAACTTAACTTATCATACTTTACAAATGATGAGCATTGATCAAATTTAAATATAATTTCATGTTTTCTGCTGGTTTAGTAGCCTCTCTAGTACTTTAGTGCATGGGATGGATTTCGTAACTTACGCATTATCACCAATCTCACCTTTTTGAGTGTGAGATGGTTTGCTTACACTCATTAACAGGAAATATTTTTATGCTTGACTGCAGGAATTTAGTTTTGCACTATACAATAGATATTTGTTCTCTGGGCTCAGAGAGGTAAGGGCGTCTGGAGAACAGAGTATGTATGGGCACTGAAACAGGCTGTAGAGTCAGACAGTTGGGAAGCAGGTGAACAGTGGTCTCGGGGCAGCACTCATGCAGGGGCAGACACAAGAGGAAGTTGTTCTCTTTGTCATACACTAGGTGCCAGCCAGGGCCTCTGTTTTCATTGCCCTTGGGACAAAAGCCATGGCTGCTGAAAGGGTTGGAATATACATGGGTGTACCTGTGCACACTTGGTAAGGTTTCAGAAGCAAAAGTGATCTTTCCATCCTTATATAGGTTAACCCTACTTAACATTATATTACAGTATCATTTCTGTCTTTAGGGTTAATTTTATCATCTGAAATTACCAGAATACGAAATTACCATCATACAACCATGAGGTTTTATCTGTTTTATCAGAGAGGAAAATGTCCAGAAGAGTGGAAGCAGAATCCAACAGTCACCTAACCCCGTATGAGGTTTCAGCAGAAGGTATGGTCAGGAATGCAAAACCCAAGACCAGTATCTGCATTTGTGCTCACAATTCACCCTCCAAAAACTGTCCCCAAGAATTATCTAACTAAAAAGGGCAAGCACAACCAGTGAGATGGAGATTTCATTTAGGAATTCTAACAAGCAATAAAATTCTAGGTCATTGATGTTTGTCTTCAAGATGAATGCAATACTCTGTTGTCTTGGATGCAGTAAAACCTCAGAAAATCATAGATGCCAAAATATTTAGGAGTTTGCACAGGTGTAAAAAGAAAGAAATCCTTCTTCCTGGGTTTTCAAATTAGCAAAGATACAATCCTGACCAGAAGATAGCTCATAGGCAAATGTAAGAAAATTGAATGAATTAAATAAATATTTCACTAGAGACTTATATTCCCTTTCACAGACTCAAATTTATCAGTCCGTTTCTCATGTTTTGCTATTGAAAGCATGAGAGTTTTGATACAGTTTAGGGAAACTTTGGACATATCCTGAGAGCACAATTTCTACATTGTCTGAAGGATCAGTAATCTGAAGGACCCAGCTGGCCACCTTTATATGCCACATAACAAATAGGTCTAGCTTTATTATGGTAAATAAAAAAAGATAATGATTGCTACTGATGTCATAGGAAGATGTTATTTTTTATTTTTATTTTTTGAAAATATTCAGATTATAAGACGATTATTGTAAACTATGCAAATTTCTTTCTCAAGCCTGCAAACACATTTTGGCAGAATAGGTACCTGTAATTATTTATTTATTAATTTATTTATTTTGTATAGGTCTTTTTTCCAAGAAATGTTACATTTACCTTGAAATATTTCTGTAAAACTAATCTATTCCACAGTATTTAACATTGTATAAGTTAACTCCGACTCATCCTGAATTCTGTGATTAAAAATGGAAAGTAATGTTTTCTCTGCAATGGACCTTATACAAACTAAAGTTTTTGTCATTTTGCTATGAGTCATTTCTATTAGCTAGTTTTCTCCATTAGCAAAGTTACATGTAGTCTAACAGCATAAATAAGCAGTATCTGTACAAAAAGACATATAGTTTTACAGTCTTTGTTTCTCTTACCCTGCAATATTGTCTGACATGCAGAAGGAGATGTCCTCTTATGTTAAATTATCTTTTTCCACTTGGATTCACCTAATTTTTCTTCCTGTGTTTCTTACTGAAATGAAATACACATGAATATGTCCTGGTCTTTCTCTCCTGTGTAGTGATTTGCCCATAGCTGTTTGGAAGAACATATTTCAGCCTTTTACTGAATGAGCCATTTATGAGGTGTTACGGGCTCCTAAATAATAGTTCGCTTCAGCTAGCCTGAGAGGAATGAAGGAGGTTGATACCACGACATAGGTGAGGTGTATGAAGTGAATACTGCAGCTCCACCTAACTCAGCTCTCCTTAGGCAATACCATGGCATGATCACCAGTGCACCAGGGTGCTGGGAGGAAAAAATTGTTACTGATTGTTTTTAAGGTATTTCGCAGCAGACTGGACCAAGCAGCTAGGTGGAAGGATTCAGTTTTTCTCAGAGAACTCTGAGACCAGAAACCAAGATACATACAGGAATTAATAAGTTGAGTCCAGGGAATTCATCACCCAAAACCATAGGTTACCCAAGGAAGCAACATTATTTTGAAGATTTTCAGTACCTGGTTGTTGATACCCTCCTTTCATATAAACTTCAGATTTTCTCTGAAGCTTTTCTCAAGCAGATTGTTTATAGATTTAAACTTCTGGTTTAAGTCTGTTTCAAAACCATGTCTACTTTTTAAGCAGGCTATACCTGAAAGCATTTATAAGGCAAAGGGAGAAATTAGTGGTGGACATTTGAGAAAATATGTTGTATTTAAATGGTACCTATATGTTCACATATTTATGAACACTTTTACTTAGTAAGGAGGGAGATACGGCATTAATTCATTGGAATATACTTTTATCAATAGGTTAAAGTCTTAGAATTGTTCCCACTATACATACTGTCTAGTCATGGCCTCCAAGAGGCAAAGATTAATTTATTTCACACTTTTGCAAGAATCAGGCAGGTTGATAGAGACAAAAATTCTCTCACAATTTTAAACCTTAATCTTTTCTTGTGCAAAACACTGATACACTATCTAGTAGTTGAGAGTTTACTTTGCTAAATTGCTAGGTGCTTAATAATACCTTTTCTTTTAGCACAGAAGTTCTGTACTATTATTATCGAAGTGTCTGTAACAGAGTTTCTTTTGGAGCATGAGACACTCTCTGGCAAAGACAGCAAGAAAAACAAAAACAGCTCTTTAATGCTCTACTCCAATTACATTTGTACCATAAAAACATAGCCAGAGAACCTAGGGGTAGCATCATTCACTGCTAATAGGAGCAAATAATTTCTCTATTTCCTTTTTAAACCTGAAGCAATATGTAAACAAGTATTTGTGCACTTCTGTGGTGGCTCTATATATTGCCCCAGCAGCTTTTATTAGCAAAGAGACACCATAGAAACAGCAGAAGAGCCACCAGGGAGTTCTTCTATTGTGGCAGGACAGGAGACAAACCAATTTAAAAAACAAACAAACCAAAAAATGCAACAACTACAACAAAACAATGCAGACGACAAGCTTCTACCTAGGTGAAAGCAGCACCTTTTATTTTTATTTTGTTTCTCATGTTCCCTGTGTCTCTTCTGGATAGTCACCCCAACTAACTTCCTCTGCAATAGGGAAAATTGTGAAAGCAAGCATAGGTTCTTAATTTTGCTGGGTGCATGATACTGACTATATTCTTTAAACTTTCTTCTCTCCTATTCCCTCATTTGTAATGTTCAGATTTGCAAAAACTTTTCAGTGTGTTAATATTACAGGTTTTCTATCTGAGTCTTTATTTAACAATGATCAGAGGAGCCTCAGAGGGAAAAAGACAGATTCTCAGCTGATGTAAATCACTATAGCTCAACTGTTGCTGTTGTGCATCTGCTGAGACTAGTGCACAGAGTTCATAAAATACTGATTGTTAAAAGAATGAAGAAGTATGCATTTTGTTATGGCAAAGTATTATCATAGCCAGAGAGAAATTGTGCCTCCAGCAAAAATAGAATGAGCTGCAGCTGAATTAGCGCAGTTTGCAAGGTAGCACTTCCATCTTCTTCACACAAAACACTCCTTACTCCATAGGCTGGGTGCACATGTAGATCCCTTTGTGAAGAGAGATCCTGACTTTAAGCCTGGATAACTTTAACAGAAACCTTTGACAAATAGATGAATAAATAAATAAACATTTTTTTTTTTTTTTTAGAATTTCTTCCCTGAGTATTTCTGTATTTCTATCTAAATATTACAAATATATATTGGGAAAACTAACAAGGGTATTAATTACACCAGTCCAGACAGCAACAGCCATGCCAGCATTATCAAACCATGATATATAAAACACAGCATTGCTCTTTCCACCTCCATGCTGAAAGTTGCTTTCCTCTGTAATGACAGGTTGAGAAGTACTCAGCTATTCTTTGAGTCAGTTGTAGAAACCAGCAGGATAAGACATTAACAAGCTTAAAAGGTATTACCTGTCTAGCCCTACCAGGAGGTTTATGCTGACTGTAGGGGTTTCACATATCTCTTGTACTTTCATGAGGGAATTAGTTAAAATTGCCATAGTGGAAAGTATTTGATTTAGATTAATCTCGCTTTCTCTAGCAGTGGAGACTCATTACTCTGATTGGCTGCTCTACCCATACTGCCCTTAATGCTCTAACTATATACTCTGGAAAAAAGCCTTCAGTTCAAAGCTCTTGATGGATAAGTAAAATGGATCATTATTATCTTTTCAAGAAACCTTTAAAAGACTTAGACGAATAAACTGAAAAATATATATAAGTGAGAGACATACCTCCAGAATTCAGTCTGGGCATACGCCAATTTTTCTTTTTCCTTTTTTCTCAGATGACAAAATTTCTCAACCTGAGAGCAAAAGTCTTAAACGTTAATCTTTTAATCTAAGAAATAACTCTGATGATCTTACAGTGCTGATGGGATTTGTCTCTAGTTCCTAGAGTGACTAAACTGCATGACATCGGTCATCCAAGGAGTGGACTGGTTAGTCCATGAAAACACAATGTATTTTAACATTTTTAAAGCATTTTCAGTATGGGTCTTCAGCTCTGCTTATACATACAAACTGCAGATCTTTCCAGGCATGAAACTGCCAGAGGTATTAATGGAGACATACAGGAAAATCAGAATGTAAGTGCTGAAAATTGTCTGCCACTGTAAGGAGAGGAGAATATCTTCAATCATTTTTGTTTGGAAGCAGGTGCCAGTTATCTAAGCTTCACAACACTGATGCAAGGGTGAATGCCCAATTGTTTTTTAATGACTAACTTTTTATTCAAGCTGCTAAATCTGAAGCATGCAGTAAAACATTATCTGTTCTGTTCCTTTGGACTGTGGTTTTCAATTATTTTAAAGGAAGAAACATACAAAGGGAATAGGCATTTCATGGTACTAAAGACTTTCAAGTGATCTAAAACACTAGATGTTTATCCTTCTTTATGGCTTAGACACATTTAGAAGTCATAAGACATCTAACTGATCTTGCTGAGATGGTTTTTAACAACTATCAGGATTATTAACAGATCAGTGCAAGCTTGACATCACCAACCAATAATTCTTCCAACTGTATATTTATAAGATCCCCAGTGCTAATTTCTTAACGTCAGAATTACCTCCAATACAGTGATTCAGAGGCAGATGATCTGACAGAGGAAGCTACATTTTAAAAAGTGCTATCAGAGATAATGTGTGGAGTCTTGACCTGATTCAATTAGAGCTTTGCCCTTATGTTACCCAAGGGCATATTATCCAGCATTTATAAAGACATTGGCTTGGATAAATGAAAGAGAAAAAAAGCACTATTGTTTACTCAGCAGGAGATGGGCTGTGGAAATGGTTAGATTATTCTCTCATACAGACACACAATCTTATAAACACACACGCACAGGCACATACACACACACAGGCATGCACGTGAATAAAACCCTTACAAAATCTCCTCAAAGTCCTGCCCGTTACCATAATTACGTATTTTAAATACAAACAACAAAGTTTGGTGGTTTATTTTTTTTTTTCTTTTGGTGCAACAACTGGGCCCATTTTCAGTGGTTTATATACATGCAATTAGCAGTTTAATTTCCTCTGAGGCTACATTAGCCCTATGATTTTATTTAATAACAAGGAAAATTTACTGCCACGGTTCAGGTTGCAGTGTCAGCCTTAGCTCTGCACTGCCCTCTGCTGCCTCCCGAGCAGTCGCTTCGGCCAGTTCAACCTCGAGCACCACAACTGCAGACTGCTATCTGACGGCACGGAAATTGTCTAAAGAAAGGGGTGAGGGTACACTATCCAGCTCAAAAACACACTTAATGAGGATTCCTCTCCCCCCTTTTTTATCCTCCAGCTACCCAAAAGGCAAGAAATATATTCCTATATATATATATATTTTAGCAAATTCCTAGATTATACTCATTACCATATTAGCCTTGTAACAAACCCTTTCACATGGTTTAGTTCAATTATAGATTACATTGTGTTCCTGTACACAGTCCATGCAGCTCAAGAAAATAACGTTGCACAAAGCAGCATCCATCATGCCTGAAGCAATATGATTACTCATGGTGTGCCTCATTCTTGTAAAATCTAATTCAGGCATTATATTATATTTTACTTAAAAATATCTTTTAATAGGGGGAAACAAATCCATGTGTTGCAAGGGAGGGATATCTTCTCTTAGGACACACTGTACTGACTTCTTGGTGGAGAAGTTAATTTGTCAGCTAAGAGACTGCTGGCTACCCTCATCTAAAAGGCTCACTCTTTCATATGTCTTACACAGCCACCTCCAGAAGCACCATCTGCAACTAACGACCTTTATACAACACCTCTCATTCAAGCAGTCCAAAACATGGGGCAGACCTTATAAATTGATTGTATATGGATGATGATAATTCTGGCAAACTTCAAAGGCAAAACTCAAAATGATTTCAAAACCACTTATAAGTCCCCACAAAATAGAGAGCTGACTTTCTTTGTTGCTGAAATGCAGCCACTTCTGGCGTGGAAGATGACACACAGAGCACAGCTATACATAAACCAGTGCAAGGAAGGAAAAAGAAAAAAGAAAAAAAGACAAATAATCTTATCGAGTATAATTGCAGAGGGAATTTTAAAAGAAGCAGAAGGTAATGAGCCTACCAGAATTTAGCCAGAAATAATAGCCCTTTGTTTCTGATGTACTTAAGGAACTACAGCTGGCATCACATTGGCTAATAAGCACAGAAGCCTGGCAGGAAATGAGATCAATTAATTTGAAGAATTGTATTCTGACTAGCTAGAGAGTCAGGACCAGACTGCATCTTCAGATCTGCATAGAGAAAGACCCTATGGAAACAGTCTTGGCAAACAAATGAGCTAGCTCAGTGACATCTATCACACATGTTCCCGCAGTATTTTCACTGGACTGGAGCCATGTGTAAGGAAGGACAGACTCCATGAGAAACTGGGAACTACCATTCCAGTTTTGATCAGCTTCAGGCAAATATCTGGAAAAAGGTAGATATGAGAGCTCTTTCCTAAAGGGACTATGGAACACTGATAAACAAAGGCAAATAGGAAAAAAGATTCTTCATAAAGATGTCCCTCATCCATTGACAATGCATGAAATATCAGTATGGCCAGCAGCTCACACACATATCCTGCCAACTTGATGGAAGGCTTTGCTCCAAAATGTACACCTCTCAAGCTCTCCTTTCTCTCTTGATTGCTGTGGGAAAAGATTATCTGGCTTTCATTAAGGTGAACTGTAAAACAAACAACTTTTTATCTCTCTCAAAATTGCAGACCAGAGAAGATGACTTCTGCAAAAACTTAAAGCATCTGGACCAGAAAATTATCAATACCTTCTCTCAAGAGTTTCTTTTTGGTTAAGTTCTCTTACTCAATTTGCTGTTCTTATGATCTCATCCTAGTTTGAATCTGAGAGCAGAAGGTAGACAAAGCCCCAAATTCTGAGAGCCATGATGCCTTTAGGCTTTTTCATCAATAAATGAGCTACATTTTTTTTTAATTATTTTATTTTTTATGGGAGTAGATAAATTTTGCCTGCTATTTTCTTGCCTAATACAAAGAAATCAACTGCAGTGCTATACAACCACATTATTTACTCTTCTTTTGCTGGAAATTGACTCCTGGCACCTGAATTTTCGGTCACTTAGACCTGAAAATAATGCAAGCTTTAAACATTGCATGGCACAAGGATCTCAGTCATCTTTGTGGAATTAATGAAACATCACAGAGTAATGGGGAGCAGCCAGTAGGTTTCTACCTACTTATGTCCTAAACTTTCTTGGCTAAGTGTCTCAGAAAATGATGCATGCTGAGAGACAATACATTGCTGCTAGAACATCTGGTTCAGTGTTATGAAAGCCAACAAGTGGTAACAGGCAGTTTGGCAGGATCATTGGTTAGTGCTGGCTGGCATGTGGTGTGATCCTTGAAGGAAGGCAAGGAAAATAAATGTCACCCACTTCCAAGTGTTGTGATGCCTTGGGAGAAGAATCACATGAGGAATCCTTTATTGCAAAAAGTGGGAGATGTTATTTTGCAAGACACCATGGACGGAGAAGAAAGGAGTTCAAGCAAAGAAGCACAAAATTATCTCAGAAGTCATGCCCCAATTGTTAGCTTTATGTCTCTGAAGAAACACAGATGGAACCACCAGATCATCTCATCTCACCTCACCTCCTGTACATTACACAGTTTTAAATTCCATCTAGTTACTTATGCATTCAGCCCATTAATTTACATCTAACTGAAACAACTTGTGTTTTGGCAAAATCATTAATCACCCTCATTATTAGAAATGTGTGACTTCCTTCTGGTTTGAAATTGCTACAGGCCGTAGCCATTACTCCTTGTTCTGCATTTCTCCAAGGCCAAACAGGACACTGCGTCACAAACAAAAATAAAGGACCTTTGAGCTGTCTTTAAGCATGGTGGAAGTGGGAATACATGAAGGACAATCGCTCTCCCCCAACATAATCATTAATGTTCATGTCATTTAAACAGCTCTCAATACTTTTACTCAAAGGAAAAATGAAAATATGAGTTCAATATAAAGGTGTAGCCAAGACATTTTCTGAAGTCTCTGGAATGTTGTTCTGGTTTCAGCTAGGATAGAGTTAATTTTCCTCCTAGTAGCTGGTAGGGTGCTATGTTTTGGATTAGGATGAGAAGAGTGCTGATAACATGCTGATGTTTTAATTGTTGCAGAGCAGTGTTTACACCAGGCCAAGGACTTTTCAGCTTCTTGCTCTGTCCTGCCAGCGAGCAGGCTGGGGGTGCAGCAGGAGCTGGGAGGGGACAGACCCAGGACAGCTGACCCAAACTGGCCAAAGGGGTATTCCATACCATCTGGCGTCATGCTAAACAATATATAGGGGTGGCTAGACGGGGTAGGGGGGCCGGATGCTCGGGGATAGGCTGGGCATTGGTCAGTGGGTGATGAGCAATTGCATTGTGCATCCCTTGTTTTGTACACATTACTATTAGTATTATTATTATCATTATTATTATTATTATTTTCCTTTCTTTTCTGTCGTAATAAGCTGTCTTTATCTCAACCCACAGGCTTTCATTTTTTTCCTGATTCCCTCCTCCATCCCAGAGAGGGAGGGGGGAGGGTGAGCAAACGGCTGTGTGGTGCTTAGCTGCCAGTGGGGTTAAACCACAACAAATGTAAGTCAGGAAACTTTCCATTTGCCTGGCCTTTCTGTAGGGATTACTTAGGCACACATACTAGTTTAAAATATGGACACACCAGTATAAGAGTTTCCGTTTGTCCTTTTTTGTTTGCAGTGGTGTTTTTTAAGGTACACAATGTTTTAGACAGGACATTAATGGTGCGAAAATGTTTGCTCCTACTGCTCTGACATCTCCTAGAATGATATATTTTCAAGATAAGTTTCTGCCACATCATTTCTGTTAACTTTACCTGGAACCTTTCAGCAAAAGGTTCTTTCTTGTTGGTGGATTCATCTCAGCAATTCCAGATTTTTGCTAAGTGTGTTTTTACATGAGAACTAGTTCTCTAGATTCATAGAATCATAGAATCGTTAAGGTTGGAAAAGACCTCCAATATCATCTGGTCCAACCATCACCCTACTATCAATGCCACCCACTAAACAATGTCCCTAAGTACCACATCCAGCCTTCCCTTAAACACCCCCAGGGACGGTGACTCCATCACTTCCCCGGGCAACCCGTTCCAATGCCTGACTACTCTTTCTGAGAAGAAACGTCTCCTCGTTTCCAGCCTGAACCTCCCCTGGCGCAACTCGAGCCCATTCCCTCTAGTCCTATTGCTAGTTTTCTGTGAGAAGAGGCTAACCCCCAGCTCCCCACAACTTCCTTTCAGGTAGTTGTACAGAGCAATAAGGTCTCCCCTGAGCATCCTCTTCCCCAGACTAAACAACCCCAGTTCCCTCAGCCGCTCCTCACAGGACTTGTGTTCCAGGCCCTTCACCAGCTTCGTAGCCCTTCTCTGGACATGCTCCAGGGCCTTGATGTCTTTCTTGTACTGAGGGGCCCAAAACTGAACACAGTACTCGAGGTATGGCCTCATCAGAGCTGAGTGCAGGGGAAAATCACCTCCCTGGTCCTGCTGGCTACACTATTCCTGACACAAGCCAGGATGCCGTTGGCCTTGTTGGTCACCTGGACACACTGCCAGCTCATGTCCAGGTGAGCATTGACCAACTCCCCCTGGTCCTTTTCCTCTGAACATCTTCTGAGCCACTCTGCCCCAAGGCTGTAGCATTGCATGGGGTTGCTGTGGCCAAAGTGCAGGACCCAGCACTTAGCCATGTTGAACCCCATCCTGCTGGCCTCTGCCCATCCACCCAATCTGTCCAGGACCCTCTGCAGAGCCTTCCTACCCTCCAGCTTATCAACACTTCCCCCCAACTTGGTGTCATCTGCAAACTTACTGAGTCTGCACTCACTTCCCTCAGCCAAATCACCAATAAAGATATTAAAGAGGATGGGCCCAACACTGACCCCTAGGGAACACCTCTGGTGACACCATTGGTGATTTCACTCCATTCACCACCACTCTCTGGGCCCAGCCATCCAGCCAGTTTTTAACCCAGCTAAAAGTGTACCTGTGCAAGCCAAGGGCTGCCAGTTTCTCCAGGAGAATAATGTGTCAAAGGCCTTGCTAAAATCGAGGCAGACTACATCAACAGGCTTTCCCCCATCCACCAGGTGGGTCACCCAGTCATAGAAGTAGATGAGGTTGGTCAGGCAGGACTTGCCTTTCATGAACCCATGCTGACTGGGCCTGATTCCCTGGTTGTCCTGCATGTGCTGTGAAATTGCATTCAAGATGACCTGATCCATCATCTTTCCTGGCACCGACGTCAGGCTGACAAGCCTGTAATTCCCCAGGTCCTCCTTATGACCCTTCCTATAAATGAGGATCACATTAGCAAGCCTCCAGTCATATTGGACCTCTGCAGATGACCGTGACCACTGATAGAAGATGGTAAGCAGCCCAGCAATCACATTCACCAACTCCCTCAGCATCCTTGAGCCCCATGGACTTGTGACAGTCCAGGTGGAACAGCAGGTCTCTTAACTGTTACCACATGAACTGTGAGCAGTTTCTTCTGCTCTCTGTCCCAGCCTTACAGGTCAGGAGGCTGAGTACCCTCAGTATAAGTGGTCTGACTATTAAAGACAGATGTAAAGCAGGCATTAAGAACCTCAGCCTTTTCCCTACCTTTAGTAGTCATGTTCCTCCCTGCATCCAGTAAAGGATGGAGATTCTCCTTGGCCCTCCTCTCATAGTCCTTTTAGAAAAGGTGACACATAAAAGGAGCAATTCTTCTAACCTATCTTAGCCTTCAATGAAATGAGATAGTTCCTTTCTGCTGTTTACCGAAGGATGACTCCCTGGGTTGTTGGCATCCAACCTAAGGCTGTATTGCATGAATCACACTGATTTCATCCCACTCAGTATTATTTAAGAATTGCCCTCGGGCTACTAGTGTCTAGTATCTACTACAAAACTAGGTCTTTTCAGGCAACTGTAACTGGTGAAGCAGTCAGGGATAAATGATTGGTAGAAGCCTCTCTGTTTCATGAGGTGTCCTATTGCTTATACAGTCACCTGGACTTTTGCTTTACCCCAAGTTTCTCTATCACCTGCATTTCCACTGCAGCTCCTCATTAGCAAGAGCAGCCCTGTGCAGGTTCCAAGATCCTGTAGATGAGTGGGATGTTCCAGTGCTATCAGGGAGACTCATTTTGAAGCAGAGAGGAAGATTGTGAAGAATGTTTTACAGGGCTGAAATGCATGCATTGATGTTTGGGAAAACCTACTAGGAAAAGAGATCTGTTTTTCAGGGTATTATTCTTCTTCAGGAACTGGATTTGGAGGGAGACAAAAGATCACTGGTTCAGGCAAACCTCTTTATGAAAATAACAAAGAGTAGTGAGCCTTGGAGCTGATGCAGGAAGCACTTCATATTATCAGGGCTGAAAACATGACAGCCAGATATACCCTTTCAGTGTGTGTCATCCAAAGCTCTTTTGTGTTTATAATCATACAGCAAACTAAGAAGACTTACTGGCAGGCAATAACCTTTAAACTGAAGCTAAATGAGGAAAGAAGCTTATTTTTTTTTTCTACCTATATGGTAACAACAAAAATAACCTGTTATATACCGCAGGTCAATAGCAGCACTGAATGCAAGGAAATGATTTTGAGTGATTAGAGAAGCATGACTGCTTCTAACTCCAAAGTTCCTCTCATACAGCATTTTTTCTGATTCATCCACAAGGTTATGTCATATCGTGCACAGTTATCGGGTTTACATGGCAAGGTTCTGGTAGCAGAGGCTCCAAAAGAAACCCACCGCTGGCCAGAGACAAGTCATAAGTGAAGCTGGTTGTGCCTCTGGGAAAGCGGATTAAAGAAAGGGAAAAAAACGGCTGCACAACAGCAGCTGGGAGAGAGAAGAGGGAAACAGCCCTGCAGACCCCAAGGTCAGTGCAAAAGGAGGGCAGGAGGTGCTCCATGCACTGCAGCAGCAGTTCCCCCGCTGCCTGTGAAGGGAGAGGCCCCTGGTGGAGCAGGCTGTCCCCCTGCAGCCCACGGGTCCCACACGGAGCAGATCTCCACGCTGCAGCCCGTGGAGGAGCCCCCGCTGGAGCAGGTGGAGGTGGCCTGGAGGAGGCTGCGGCCCATGGAGAGCCCCCGCAGGAGCAGGCCCCGGGCCGGAGCTGCAGCCCGTGGAGAGGAGCCCACGCAGGAGCAGGGGTCTGGGGGGAGCTGCCGCCCGTGGGGGACCTGTGCTGGAGCAGTTTGCTCCTGGGGGATGGACCCCGTGGTACGGAGCCGTGTGGGAGCAGTTCTTGAAGAGCTGCTGCCTGTGGGCAGCCCTGATAGGATCAGTTCGGGAAGCATCCCGTGGGAGGGACCCCATGTGGGGCAGGGGCAGAGAGTCACCATGAAGGAGCGGCCGAGACGAAGCGTCAGGGACTGACCACAGACCCCATTCCTCATACCCCTGCACTGCTTGGGGGGAGGTGGTAGAAGAGGGTGGATGGGGGGAAGGTGTTTTTACTTTGCTTTTAGTTTCTCACTGTTCTAGTCTAATAGTGATAGGCAATAAATTACACAGATCTCTCTTACACTGGTTCTGTTTTGGTCACAAAAGTAACTGGGGAGTGATCTTCCTGTCTATTGTTTACCCATGACCTTTTTTTCATCCTTTTTCCCCCCTGTCCTGTTCTGTTGAGGAGGGGGAGTGAGACAGAGGTGTGGTAGAGCTGAGCTATCTACTGGAATGAAGCTATCACAGTCCTTTCCTGTCCTCTCCTGCTTTCTCTTTCTCTTTCTCTTTCTCTTTCCCTTTCCCTTTCCCTTTCCCTTTCCCTTTCCCTTTCCCTTTCCCTTTCCCTTTCCCTTTCCCTTTCCCTTTCCCTTCCTTTCCTTCCTTTCCCTTCCTTCCTTTCCTTCCTTTCCTTTCCTTTCCTTTCCTTTCCTTTCCTTTCCTTTCCTTTCCTTTCCTTTCCTTTCCTTTCCTTTCCTTTCCTTTCCTTTCCTTTCCTTTCCTTTCCTTTCCTTTCCTTTCCTTTCCTTTCCTTTCCTTTCCTTTTCCTTTCCTTTCCTTTCCTTTCCTTTCCTTTCCTTTCCTTTCCTTTCCTTCCTTCCCTTTCCTTCCCTTTCCTTCCCTTTCCTTCCCTTTCCTTCCCTTTCCTTCCCTTTCCTTCCCTTTCCTTCCCTTTCCTTCCCTTCCTTCCCTTTCCTTCCTTCCTTCCTTTCCTTCCCTTTCCTTCCCTTTCCTTCCCTTTCCCTTTCCCTTTCCCTTTCCCTTTCCCTTTCCCTTTCCCTTTCCCTTTCCCTTTCC